>NC_088419.1:81921191-81966191 GCF_034236695.1 Oncorhynchus nerka | reverse complement strand
ACCATGTTTAATGACCAGTGAAGCCAGGGCCGTGGGTAACTTACTATTATTAACCATGTTTAATGACCAGTGAAGCCAGGGCCATGGGTAACTTACTACACTATTATTAACCATGTTTAATGACCAGTGAAGCCAGGGCCATGGGTAACTTACTACACTATTATTAACCATGTTTAATGACCAGTGAAGCCAGGGCCGTGGGGGTAACTTAACTACACTATTATTAACCATGTTTAATGACCAGTGAAGCCAGGGCCATGGGTAACTTACTACACTATTATTAACCATGTTTAATGACCAGTGAAGCCGTGGGTAACTTACTACACTATTATTAACCAGGGCCATGGGTAACTTACTACACTATTATTAACCATGTTTAATGACCAGTGAAGCCAGGGCCATGGGTAACTTACTACACTATTATTAACCATGTTTAATGACCACTTACTACACTATTATTAACCATGTTTAATGACCAGTGAAGCCATGGGTAACTTACTACACTATTATTAACCATGTTTAATGACCAGTGAAGCCAGGGCCATGGGTAACTTACTACACTATTATTAACCATGTTTAATGACCAGTGAAGCCAGGGCCATGGGTAACTTACTACACTATTATTAACCATGTTTAATGACCAGTGAAGCCAGGGCCATGGGTAACTTACTACACTATTATTAACCATGTTTAATGACCAGTGAAGCCAGGGCCATGGGTAACTTACTACACTATTATTAACCATGTTTAATGACCAGTGAAGCCAGGGCCGTGGGTAACTTACTACACTATTATTAACCATGTTTAATGACCAGTGAAGCCAGGGCCGTGGGTAACTTACTACACTATTATTAACCATGTTTAATGACCAGTACATGGGTAACTTATACACTATTATTAACCATGTTTAATGACCAGTGAAGCCAGGGCCATGGGTAACTTACTACACTATTATTAACCATGTTTAATGACCAGTGAAGCCAGGGCCATGGGTAACTTACTACACTATTATTAACCATGTTTAATGACCAGTGAAGCCAGGGCCATGGGTAACTTACTACACTATTATTAACCATGTTTAATGACCAGTGAAGCCAGGGCCATGGGTAACTTACTACACTATTATTAACCATGTTTAATGACCAGTGAAGGGCCAGGGTAACTTACTACACTATTATTAACCATGTTTAATGACCAGTGAAGCCAGGGCCATTATTATTAACCATGTTTAATGACCAGTGAAGCCAGGGCCATGGGTAACTTACTACACTATTATTAACCATGTTTAATGACCAGTGAAGCCAGGGCCGTGGGTAACTTACTACACTATTATTAACCATGTTTAATGACCAGTGAAGCCAGGGCCATGGGTAACTTACTACACTATTATTAACCATGTTTAATGAGTGAAACCAGTGAAGCCAGGCCGTGGGCCATGTTTAATGGTAACTTACTACACTATTATTAACCATGTTTAATGACCAGTGAAGCCAGGGCCATGGGTAACTTACTACACTATTATTAACCATGTTTAATGACCAGTGAAGCCAGGGCCATGGGTAACTTACTACACTATTATTAACCATGTTTAATGACCAGTGAAGCCAGGGCCATGGGTAACTTACTACACTATTATTAACCATGTTTAATGACCAGTGAAGCCAGGGCCATGGGTAACTTACTACACTATTATTAACCATGTTTAATGACCAGTGAAGCCAGGGCCATGGGTAACATACTACACTATTATTAACCATGTTTAATGACCAGTGAAGCCAGGGCCGTGGGTAACTTACTACACTACAATGGACATGACAAATGTCCTTAGCATAGGGGACATGGAGGGAGGAAGTAGCAAGAGAGAGAAGGGTGATAAGAGTTAGAAATGGAGGGGAATAGGGAGGGTGGAAGAGGAAACAAGACAGAGGGTGGGATAAGAGCAAGATATGGAGAGAGAGAGAAAGAGAGGGACAGTGGGACGGTATAGGGACAGTGGGTTTCAGTCTGATTCAAGGGGCCATGTACATATATTCCATTTCTTGCAGGAAATGCAATTTTGGCATTCATTTATTATAGACAGTGTGTGTGTGTTACAGATAGTGAGTGTGCACTGTGTGCACGGTGCGCCTATGTTCTTTTCTATACAATTCAACTACAATACAGCACTAGCAGCCATTTAAGTGAGGACAAGAGCTCTCCAAAGCGAGGCCATTGTCAGAGCAGAGCAGATCTGGAAGCCTGTTTCTCCCTGCCGACTAGCTGCGATGAGACAGGGAGAGAGAGAGAGAGAGAGAGAGAGAGAGAGAGAGAGAGAGAGAGAGAGAGAGGCTGCAGTAATTGTACTACTAATAGATTTTTGTTTGCAGCCAGGGACTGATGCTGTGACATCCTCTCTCTCTCTCTTTCTTTGAGGTTTGGACCACAGTGTCACTGCAGACGAAAGTGTAGTGTTAATTACATTATCCAATGAGCACAGAGCGGCAGAATTGGATGACCTGAGTAACAAGCTATCACAGCCAGGGTTAATTGAAACACAGACAGAGCTGGTAAACAACCTGAGGGAAGTGAAGAGTGTATTCTCTATTCCAGGAGAAAGAAGCAAACAAACACGTTTTCACAGGATGACTAACTCAGCTCCACAGCACACAGCGTGATGTCAGAGATAGAAATGGGTTTTGGCTACCTGCCCTTGATGGAAGATCTGAAGAGCCTGCCTGGGCTGTTTCTGAGGTCTTCCATAGAAGGATTGGCAAATTGACAAGGAACTAGTCCTCTAATGGAAGTGACTCAATGTTCTTTGTAGATAACAGTCTTATCATAATCATCATCTTCATCACCATCATTATCAGCAACGTGATCCACACAGTCTACCAGTTAGTCATGTTTACAGATATGTACGTGGTTGTCGCTTGTGTGTGTGAGTGTGCGTGTGCACCCCTCTCCTGTCTGTTTGACTCGTCTGAAGACCCTGTTCATCATGACAGCAGCCTCATGGGGCGATGCCCGCCCACACATTGCATTCTGGGAAGCAGACGGAGTGTTTGTGTTCTGCTGTCAATGGAGGCGGTTCTGTCTCTCTGATGATGAATAAAACAGGAACCCTTTTCAGAGCGGCAATCTGAGTGGTTTAATGTGTGTTTGGGTGCCGTCCTAAAAGGATTTGAAATAACTCTGCCCAGTGGATGGGTTTGCGTCATGGTGTGAGAGTTCCCATTTTCAGTGTGTGTGTGTGTGTGTGTGTGTGTGTCGAGGTGAAAGGTCATTCACATTCCAGCAAGGTGTGTTGTTGACCACCTCATGGTCTGCTGATTTATGTGGTCATCTGACACACCTGCCCTCACTAAAGCCAAACAGCTCAGAGAGTATCAGTGTGTACTGTAGCAGGGCCCCATGGTGAACAGTCCTGCTGTGACAGATGGATATCCTGTGGGTCGTTCCACCTCAAAAAACACAAGATGAGGATTTCGACACCCACCATCTCAGATTGTTATGACATTTTTCTGTAGTTATGAAAAAATATGATTAACATTCCTGGAACATTATTTTATCTCTGAGAAATTAAGGTTATTGAATGCATCCAAATTGGCTGTTTTAATTGACAGAATTCAGATAATATTCAATTAATATAGTACCCAACATCCGATTTGGACCAACCTTCTTCCCAGTAATGAGTAAGACATAAGGAATCCGCAAAGAATTGTCCAGCGCCACCCACGGCAACAACCAGTATACAGTATCAGTTCTTTATGTATAACAAGTAGTATGAAACTATGGCTTGGAGTATTGCTTCTCCGTACTATGTAATGTATTCCCTGTGAATCTGTTGAGTTTTTTCCCCCCTGTTCAGATAAATTAGTAATTGAAGTTGCTTGCATTATTAGGTTGTGAAAGGACCAGGTTTTTGATGCCACTATTCTTGCTGTACCTCCACACTCTTTAATCCATTGCAACTTTGGGTAGAAAACCAATAGATTTGGCTCATTATGGAAATAAAATCCCCACATAATGACAATGCACTACATGGTATGTGGACACCCTTTCAAATGAGTGTATTCTCCTATTTCAGCCAAACCCGTTGCTGCCAGGTGTATAAAATCGAGCACACAGCCATGCAATATCCATAGGGAAACATTGGCAGTAGAATGGCCTTGCTGAAGAGCTCAGTGACTTTCAACGTGGCAACGTCATAGGATGCCACCTTTCCAACAAGTTAGATTGTCTAATTTCTGTCCTGCTAGAGCTGCCCCTTCTGTCCTCGTCTGTCCTCGGTTGCAACACTCACTACCGAGTTCCAAACTGCCTCTGGAAGCAACATCAGCACAAGAACGGTTCGTCGGCAGCTTCATGAAATGGGTTTCCATGGCCGAGCAGCCGTTACACAAGCCTAAGATCACCATGCACAATGTCAAGTGTTGGTTGGAGTGGATTAAAGCTCCTCACCATTGGACTCTGGAGCAGTGGAAACACGTTCTCAGGAGTGATGAATCACGCTTCACCATCTGGCAGTCTTACAGGCAAATCTGGGTTTGGCGGATGCCAAGAAAACGCTACCTGCCTGAATGCATAGTGCCAACTGTAAATTAGGATCAGCCGGTCACCCGTGATCAGAGCAGTGGGATCCAGAGAACCAGGTGGCTGGTCATTATACATAGCTATGTTGGCACAGGCACCCTGGGACACACCACAACATGAGAGACAGAGAGACGGACATCAGGGGAGGGAGGGAGACATATACATGCACGTGCCAAAGATAGGCCATTACAAAGATGACACCTTCCTGCCACTAACACTAAATTATATGACACCAAATTTCTCATGAAACACACCCCCTTTCATTTAATACCAGTTTCCTATATATGGCTTTCCAATCCCTTTCTGAGTGTATTGAGTGTCCTCTCTCTTCACCTCCCCACTGCAGTGGTTTAGGCTCTCATTATGAACAGCATGATAATCTGTACCTTCCCAGAGCCTTGGATCTACTGCTCTGTTTATTCCTACAGGTAGGTATGAGACAGTGATAGGTATGAGACAGTGATAGGTATGAGACAGTGATAGGTATGAGACAGTGATAGGTATGAGACAGTGATAGGTATGGGACAGTGATAGGTATGAGACAGTGATAGGTATGAGACAGTGATAGGTATGAGACAGTGATAGGTATGAGACAGTGATAGGTATGGGACAGTGATAGGTATGAGACAGTGATAGGTATGAGACAGTGATAGGTATGAGACAGTGATAGGTATGAGACAGTGATAGGTATGAGACAGTGATAGGTATGAGACAGTGATAGGTATGAGACAGTGATAGGTATGGGACAGTGATAGGTATGAGACAGTGATAGGTATGAGACAGTGATAGGTATGAGACAGTGATAGGTATGGGACAGTGATAGGTATGAGACAGTGATAGGTATGAGACAGTGATAGGTATGAGACAGTGATAGGTATGGGACAGTGATAGGTATGAGACAGTGATAGGTATGAGACAGTGATAGGTATGAGACAGTGATAGGTATGAGACAGTGATAGGTATGGGACAGTGATAGGTATGAGACAGTGATAGGTATGAGACAGTGATAGGTATGAGACAGTGATAGGTATGGGACAGTGATAGGTATGAGACAGTGATAGGTATGGGACAGTGATAGGTATGAGACAGTGATAGGTATGAGACAGTGATAGGTATGAGACAGTGATAGCTTAGAACCGAGGGGGGTGTAGATCGATTGGGGTAGATTTTTTTACACAGGATAGGACCCAGGTCACGTTACTACCATGTCCGTTTAGTACAATGTACCTTTACTACCATGTACCTTTACTACCATATACCTTTACTACCATGTACCTTTACTACCATGTCACGTTACTACCATGTCCGTTTAGTACCATGTACCTTTACTACCATGTACCTTTACTACCATGTACCTTTACTACCATATACCTTTACTACCATGTACCTTTACTACCATGTACCTTTACTACCATGTCACTTTACTACCATGTCACTTTACTACCATGTACCTTTACTACCACGTCACTTTACTACCATGTCACTTTACTACCATGTACCTTTACTACCATGTCACTTTACTATCATGTACCTTTACTACAACGTCACTTTACTATCATGTACCTTTACTACCATGTCACTTTACTACCACGTACCTTTACTACCATTTACCTTTACTACCATGTCTCTTTACTACCATGTACCTTTACTACCATGTACCTTTACTACCATGTCTCTTTACTACCATGTACCTTTACTACCATGTCACTTTACTAACATGTACCTTTACTACCATTTACCTTTACTACAACGTACCTTTACTACCATGTACCTTTACTACCATATACCTTTACTACCATGTTCCTTTACTACCATGTCACTTTACTACCATGTGCCTTTACTACCACGCCACTTTACTACCATGTACCTTTACTACCATGTACCTTTACTACCATGTCACTTTACTACCATGTGCCTTTACTACCACGCCACTTTACTACCATGTACCTTTACTACCACGTACCTTTACTACCATGTACCTTTACTACCATGTCACTTTACTACCACGTACCTTTACTACCATGTCACTTTACTACCATGTCTCTTTACTACCATGTACCTTTACTACCATGTACCTTTACTACCACGTCACTTTACTAACATGTACCTTTACTACCATTTACCTTTACTACAACGTACCTTTACTACCATGTACCTTTACTACCATGTCTCTTTACTACCATGTACCTTTACTACCATGTCACTTTACTAACATGTACCTTTACTACCATTTACCTTTACTACAACGTACCTTTACTACCATGTACCTTTACTACCATGTCACTTTACTACCATGTGCCTTTACTACCACGCCACTTTACTACCATGTACCTTTACTAACATGTACCTTTACTACCATTTACCTTTACTACAACGTACCTTTACTACCATGTACCTTTACTACCATATACCTTTACTACCATGTTCCTTTACTACCATGTCACTTTACTACCATGTGCCTTTACTACCACGCCACTTTACTACCATGTACCTTTACTACCATGTACCTTTACTACCATGTCACTTTACTACCATGTGCCTTTACTACCACGCCACTTTACTACCATGTACCTTTACTACCACGTACCTTTACTACCATGTACCTTTACTACCATGTCACTTTACTACCACGTACCTTTACTACCATGTCACTTTACTACCATGTCTCTTTACTACCATGTACCTTTACTACCATGTACCTTTACTACCACGTCACTTTACTAACATGTACCTTTACTACCATTTACCTTTACTACAACGTACCTTTACTACCATGTACCTTTACTACCATGTCTCTTTACTACCATGTACCTTTACTACCATGTCACTTTACTAACATGTACCTTTACTACCATTTACCTTTACTACAACGTACCTTTACTACCATGTACCTTTACTACCATGTCACTTTACTACCATGTGCCTTTACTACCACGCCACTTTACTACCATGTACCTTTACTACCATGTACCTTTACTACCATGTACCTTTACTACCATGTCACTTTACTACCATGTGCCTTTACTACCACGCCACTTTACTACCATGTACCTTTACTACCACGTACCTTTACTACCATGTACCTTTACTACTATGTCACTTTACTACCATGTGCCTTTACTACCACGCCACTTTACTACCATGTACCTTTACTACCATGTACCTTTACTACCATGTCACTTTACTGCCATGTACCTTTACTACCATTTACCTTTACTACCATGTACCTTTACTACCATTTACCTTTACTACCATGTACCTTTACTACCATATACCTTTACTACCATGTGCCTTTACTACCATGTACCTTTACTACCATGTCACGTTACTACCATGTACCTTTACTACCATGTACCTTTACTACCATGTACCTTTACTACCATGTCACGTTACTACCATGTCCCTTTAGTACCATGTACCTTTACTACCATGTCACTTTACTACCATGTACCTTTACTACCATGTACCTTTACTACCATGTCTCTTTACTACCATGTACCTTTACTACCATGTACCTTTACTACCATGTCACGTTACTACCATGTCCCTTTAGTACCATGTACCTTTACTACCATGTACCTTTACTACCATGTACCTTTACTACCATGTCACGTTACTACCATGTCCCTTTAGTACCATGTACCTTTACTACCATGTCACTTTACTACCATGTACCTTTACTACCATGTACCTTTACTACCATGTCTCTTTACTACCATGTACCTTTACTACCATGTACCTTTACTACCATGTATCTTTACTACCATGTCACTTTACTACCATGTACCTTTACTACCATGTACCTTTAGTACCATGTCACTTTACTACCATGTCACACTACTACCATGTCATGCTTGCTAGTCCATCTAGCCAATTTACTATTAACAAGCACAGGAGGGTGAAGAACATTGCTTAACCTTGAGGGGTCTGTTGTGTGTGTGTACGTGTCTGTGTGTGTGCAAATGCCTAGTGTGTCATGTATATGTATATGTGAATGTGCATGTCTCTTTATCTCAGTCCTTAGCATATCCAGTCTGTCTCTATCATACATTTATACATGTGGCCAGTCGAGACCAGCCCCAGACACAGGTTGGCATTTGAAGGTCAGCCATTAGCATGATGTTCCTGATGGTATTAGCTCCCTCCACCACCACAAGGCTAACAGCATTGATTAGACTACAAAGCAGAAAACTAGCAAGCTAAACTGTCTTTGTTGTCAGTACTGACACATTATGGCTAAAGAATTGAAAGAGAATGAAGGGAAGAAATGAAAGATAAATAAAATGTGTTATCTTTGTCGGTGTGTCAATGATGGAGAGAAAATGATGAAAGAAATGATAGACTATATGAATGAAATAAGCTAGTAGCTGAAATGGGCTGTTTACTATATGTCTCTTCTTCCTTTGTCATTGTTTATGTTGCCATTGACTACAGAATGAAGCAGCGAGGTAGCTAGTGTCTGTTACAGTCATGTATTTTGTATGGGATGGATCTACTACAGTACACCATCATGGTGGTCTTGGTTCACAGCTAGCTGTCAGGTGGAGGATATTATAGGAAGCTGATATCAACCTGGTTAGGAAGATCAAATCAAATGTATTTTTAGAGTCCGTTTTACATCAGCAGATGTCACAAAGTGCTTCTAAACAAACCCAGCCTAAAGTCCCAAACAGCAACCAACACGGTGGCCAGAGTCATCTTTCTAATCAAGTTCATGAATAATGTGGATAGTGTGAGTGTTAGGGTTGAATATTTGACAAATGTTCCATCCCGAGAATAAATCACTTTTCTCCCGACTAACCCAGTATCCCGCCGAAACCAGAAGTGTAATTCAAAAGCATTATAGAGCATATACTGTAAATGTGGACTTGATTAGATCTTTGATCACCATGAACAGTCTAACCTGATGCTACCTGAGCCTGATCAGCCACATATTAAATACATTTAATGAGCCCTACATTAATGACATTTAATGAGCCCAAACCCAATAAAGCCCAAATGATTGTGCCATTATCAAATCAAAATCAAATCAAATTGTATTTGTCACATGCAACATGTAGACCTTAACATGAAATGCTTACTTACAAGCCGTTAACCAACAATGCAGTTCAAGAAAAGAGAGTTAAGAAAATATTTACTAATGAAACTAAAGTTAAAAATAAAATAAAAAGTAACACAATAAAATAACACTACCAAGGCTACAGTATATACAGGGTGTACCGGTACCGAGACAATGTGCGGGGTACAGGTTAGAAAGACAATACATGTGTAGTCTACTGCACATTAGTCTACTGCACATTACGCACAGCAGAAAAACAGAAAAGCACGTAGATATAGCTAGCTATATGCTCTCTTGGGTAAATAAATGAAACTAGATCCAGTAGGCTAATCTTTTTGAGTGGGAACTGTATTACTGTACTGTGTGGTATTATATGGACTGGAATTACACACAGCGTTCAAACTATGATGAAACATGGGATGAAGCATATGATGAGGCGGCAGGGTATCCTAGTGGTTAGAGCATTGGACTAGTAACCGGAAGGTTGCAAGTTCAAATCCCTGAGCTGACAAGGTACAAATCTGTCGTTCTGCCCCTGAACAGGCAGTTAACCCACTGTTCCTAGGCCGTCATTGAAAATAAGATTTTGTTCTTAACTGACTTGTCTAGTTAAATAAAAAGCAGAAGAGAACATGTGATTCTAGTGCAGCTCATGCGGCCTACAAAGTTACAAGTATAGGCTAGCAAATTTGATTTTGAAATAGAATAGGGCCTATTTGTATAATTAGTAGGCTGACACGTATATACCTTTAATAATATTTCCCTTAATGTTATTATCCTATTTCTCTCTCTATTGTTGCTTCAATCCTTCCCCACTTGAAACAGTTAAATGAAATACATTTTGTTGGCCGTATTTTCATCCTTCTAATGAAATCGTTGAATAATATAGGACTAGAATTAGAAGCAGAAGCCTTTCACTTCGCTTCACAAAGATTGAATGGTTATAGGTCAGAATAAATAACTGCTATAGCCATCGCACATTCTCTTTTCTTTCAAACTACCCGTGTGTTCTATTGTCTGCTGTATTTAACATTCAGCAAAAAAAAGCTTGCGTCCCTCTTCAAATAGTATATTGGTATAAGATATGCTTAAAAAATGAGGTCCAGCAAGGACTTCTAGTCTAGCTTTTCCTGCATGGGACTCCAAGAGCTAAGTAGAATTTTTCAAGGAGAGAGGCCAGCAGAACACGGGTGCTTGCATATTGTGGAAGAGACAGAGGCTATAAGTTAGAAGCTTATTATGTATAACCCATCATCAATAAGCTAAATATAATGTTAATACTGCATTAAATATATTACCTGAAAAGGGTAGGCTAGGAGATCTATATATTGGTCTATAAATCAATCTAGAACAGGAATATCTATTTTGGATGCAATTTTAGTAGGGTTGATGGAGAGAGAGAGAAAGCCACAATATTCGAGTGCAGCTGCAATTAAAACAATTATAATATTTACAATTAAAAAATAAGGTGGCCCCCGAAAGCCAGATGGAGATGGGTAAATTAGATGCGCATTCGGTCTTTATATTATTGTAGCATACCGGTGCAGAGTCAATGTACGGAGGCACCAGTTAGTCGAGGTAATTGAGGTAATATATACATGTGGGTAGAGTTATTAAAGTGACTTATGCATAGATAATAACAGAGAGTAGCAGCAGCGTAAAAGGGGGGGGGCAATGCAAGTAGTCTGGGTAGCCATTTGATTAAATGTTCAGTAGTCTTTTGGCTTGGGGGTAGAAGCTGTTTAGAAGCCTCTTGGGCCTAGACTTGGCATGCTGGTACCGCTTGCCGTGCGGGAGCAGAGAGAACACTCTACGACTAGGGTGACTGAAGCCTTTGACAATTTTTTGGGCCTTCCTTTGACATCGCCTGGTATAGAGGTCCTGGATGGCAGGAAGCTTGGCCCCAGTGATGTACTGGGCCGTACGCACTACCCTCTGAAGTGCCTTGCGGTCAGAGGCCGAGCAGTTGCCATACCAGGCAGTGATGCAACCAGTCAGGATGCTCTCGATGGTGCAGCTGTAGAACTTTTTGAGGATCTGAGAACCCATGCCAAATCTTTTCAGTCTCCTGAGGGGGAATAGGTTTTGTTGTGCCCTCTTGGTGTGCTTGGACCATGTTAGTTAGTTGGTGATATGGACACCAAGGAACTTGAAGCTCTCAACCTGCTCCACTACAGCCCCATCGATGAGAATGGGGGAGTGCTCGGTCCTCCTTTTCCTGTAGTCCACAATCATTTCCTTAGTCTTGATTATGTTGAGGTAGAGGTAGTTGTCCTGGCACCACACGGCCAGGTCTCTGACCTCCCTATAGGCTGTCTCGTCGCTGTTGGTGATCAGGCCTACCACTGTTGTGTCATTGGCAAACTTAATGATGGTGTTGGAGTCGTGCCTGGCCGTGCAGTCATGAGTGAACAGGGAGTACAGGAGGGAACTGAGCACGCACCCCTGAGGGGCCCCCGTGTTAAGGATTAGGGTGGCGGATGTGTTGTTACCTACCCTTACCACCTGGGGGGTAGGACGTCCAGAATCCAGTTGCAGAGGGAGGTGTTTAGTCCCAAGGCATGGTTAATGCAGGGCTGTTGCGGTGACCGTATACCATCACAGCGGCTGTCACGAGTCATAAAGGCAGTTAAATTCCACATGACCATTTAGTCATGGTAATTAGGTTTCTCCAAGCTCTGATGCTGCTGTCATTAGTAGCCTACCAAACTTGCTAACTGCCTGGTACTCAGCACTCTATTGTCCCTCTAATCACTCTGACATCAATGGAAAAGTAATAGAAAATCTAATTAAGCACTTCATGAGAGCCCATTAGCTCATGTTGCGCAATTTTTCTATAGGCTATGGAATTGCGTGAGAAAACACAGTGATGGCCTCTATTAAAAATAGGGGGATCTCATCAGCTTTCTGTAGGCTAGGCCTACTATATTTATTTCTGAACATTCCTAATATTAAGCACTGTAAGGATCGATGCTGGAGTAAAGAAGCAGGTACGGGGAGTCAAACATTTAATCGGAACAGACATGGAACAAGACAGGACCAGCGTCAGCACATGGTTATACAAGGACATATGACAATCAATGCTGAATCGGGGAACAGAGAGGGGGAACAGACAGATATAGGGAAGGTAATGACAGGCGTGACAAGCACATTGCTTATCTTTACAACAGGATTATAGCCTACCTGGCTGACATGAAAATAACCCACGGGGAAATGCATCCTCCATTCGCTCTTTAAGTGCATAGATGACATGTATTTTCCCGCTGCCCCTGTTTCGATACAGGAGCATGATAATGGTCCATTCTAAATCAAAACACATTTCACACATATTATTTAGTCTATGTAAAGACAATATTAAATCAATAATAGTCTGATGGGTGACAATATTAGCCTATCACTTTGAATGACATATTAGTATTATTATTATTATTATGCTGAGCATCATTCACAAGTCAAGAAACAATGCCTTTTTTCCCTACTTTTTCTAATCATAGTCACACACCTCATGTAGCCTAGCCTATATGGCCTATATGTTTTGATAATGTTTGTATCACAACTAAAGTGGCCAAATAACATTAAGCCTCTTTACAAGGGGTGTAGAGCCTAACTTACATACATAAGCAGCACGTGAGTTTCATGTTTGGGGAAGATCAATTTCATCATAAAAATGCACCTTTATAATAAAAGCATTACATGCATAATCATATTTGCGGTCACTTTTGATAATAGTGTTTTCCCGCTAATGGAACATTTGTGCGTATTGCCTACTGCCACGTGCACATTGCTGCTCGTAAAAGGTGAAGAAATAACCTAAAAGTTTATCAACATTTAAAGTATAACGTTCTGATCTGTTGTGTCAGCCACATTGCGTAAAAACGTTTTGGGATGCTAGTGGTTGTATTCATTTGGGATCTATCGCACAGGATAGAATAGGTGAACTTTTGTACTATGGGGGATAGTAGATTGACATAGGCTAGTGCTTTTGCTGTTTGTTAGGCCTACTCATCTTGTTGGCTGATGAAAAGTAAATGAGAACACTTCTTCCGATATCTTCGGAGAAAGGTGAGGTGTACCTGTGAGAAAGACCCGATCAGGTGATGGAGAGCCATGTGACTGAGAGGTGCTTCAGAGCGCGCAACACTCAGGGGGGAAGGCACAACGCAGCACCCCGGGCCAAGGGCACAGCGGCCACTGGCCACAAAAGGCATGGATTTTTTTAGGGTGCATTACGGCCACACAAAGGGGATACCACAGTGAAATTCGAGGCATTATCAAGTGCTTGTCAAATCAGGCCTCCTTCAAATCATTTGGAGAAAATATTAATTCTATTCCATTCAGCTTTGTTCAGTTGTATTCTTCATACTGTAAAATAATGCCACGGCATTCTAAGCAAATATCGTCTGCTAAATGAACTAGTGTAGCCCACAGCCATTTGACATAGCCAGATCAGGACCTAACATAAGGACAACTCAGAGTATGCTATTCTGGTCTTCTGAAATAGACTACATTTTCTTCTGTCTAAAATAAATCATGGATTTATTGTGAAGGTGTAGGCTATTTTACATGGATTTATTATATATTTTTAAATGTATTTGTTCCAATGGTCTGCATCAGTGGTTTGTAGGCTGTGTGTGGAAGCCAGGAGATGCTAAATGTGTTTATGTTCATTCATATCAATTACCGTGAGACTGACAGTTATTTGCTTGATAATCACAGTCTGACAAAATGTCGTTGCCGCCACAGCCCTATTTCCGTGTGTCCTATCTGTGCTTGGATTTAAAAAAGGGCCAGGAAACATATGGCTTCGTTCCCACAACCAATTTAAAACCAAAAACATATGTTCCCACAACTTCCAAAGAACCGAATGTGCAAGCTGGGGATGCTCCATAGTGAATGCTGTGTTAAACTGGAGTACATTGTGTAGTCATCACTAATGCAGAGTAAACAGAGAGATGTATTTTCCTCCTCACTGCATGATGCATTATTCACACTTAATTTACAAAGATGTCCCGAACAAACATAGGCGCACACATAAACCCTGTGCACGTGCACACGCACACACTCTACTGAGTCACTCCATCAGTCGTCAGCATCCAATCATGCGTTTATATCTCGTATCTCTCCACTCTATCATCTCGTTACATTCACTTGATCGCCTCATTGACTAATGCTTCCATCCTATCTGTTCTCTGTTATCTCAATTGAATCTATCTACTGAAGAGATTGAATTGGATTAATCCAGAGGGATTGGTGGCGGTTTACATCTGTCTCTGTATCTGTCCCTGTCTGTCCTTATCTCTGCCTCCACTCGGTTTCTGACTGTGTTTCTGTCTGTCTCTGTATCTGTCCCTGTCTGTCCTTATCTCTGCCTCCACTCGGTTTCTGTCTCTGTCTCTTGCCGACTCTGTCTCTGTCTGTCCTTATCTCTGCCTCCACTCGGTTTCTGTCTCTGTCTCTCGCCGTCTCTGTATCTGTCCCTGTCTGTCCTTATCTCTGCCTGCACTCGGTTTCTGTCTCTGTCTCTCGCCGTCTCTGTCTCTGTCTCTGTCTGTCCTTATCTCTGCCTCCACTCGGTTTCTGTCTCTGTCTCTCGCCGTCTCTGTCTCTGTCTCTGTCTGTCCTTATCTCTGCCTCCACTCGGTTTCTGTCTCTGTCTCTCGCCTTCTCTGTCTCTGTCCCTGTCTGTCCTTATCTCTGCCTCCACTCGGTTTCTGTCTCTGTCTCTCGCCGTCTCTGTATCTGTCCCTGTCTGTCCTTATCTCTGCCTCCACTCGGTTTCTGTCTCTGTCTCTCGCCGTCTCTGTCTCTGTCCCTGTCTGTCCTTATCTCTGCCTCCACTCGGTTTCTGTCTCTGTCTCTCGCCGTCTCTGTATCTGTCCCTGTCTGTCCTTATCTCTGCCTCCACTCGGTTTCTGTCTCTGTCTCTCGCCGTCTCTGTATCTGTCCCTGTCTGTCCTTATCTCTGCCTCCACTCGGTTTCTGTCTCTGTCTCTCGCCGTCTCTGTATCTGTCCCTGTCTGTCCTTATCTCTGCCTCATGGCATTAGCCTTGGTGGAGGGAGAAAGAAGAGAGAGAGAGAGAGAGGTGATAATGGATTAGAGCAGCTAACGATGCTAACGATGATGCCAGTGTCCAGGTTACACCCTGATCCCACCATATAATACTCAGGGGATGGATGTGTGCGTGCTATGGCATAGTAAGCAGTCTCACACAATATGTGAGTCTGTGGAAGAGATAGAGAGTTTGAGTGTTTTTGTGTGTTAGGCGTGTTTGAAATAGAGAGAGAGAAAGAGAGAGAGAAAGGGGAAATAGGGTGTGGTAGAGAGAGAGAGAGAGAGAGAGAGAGGGAGAGAGAGAGAGAGAGAGAGAGAGAGCGAGAGAGAGAGAGAGAGAGAGAGAGAGAGAGAGATTATATTTATTTCACTTTTATTTATTATCTCTTCCACTTGCTTTGGCAATGTAACATGTGTTTCCCATGCCAATAAAGCCACTTAAATGAACATTGAAAGAGAGAGAAAGGGGGCAATAGGGTGTGGTAGAGAGAGAGAGAGAGAGAGAGAGAGAGGGAGAGAAAGAGAGAGAGGGAGAGAAAGTTTATTTCACTTGTTTATTTCCCTTTTGTTTATTGTCTCTTCCACTTGCTTTGGCAATGTAACATGTGTTTCTCATGCCAATAAAGCCACTTAAATTAACATTGAAAGAGAGAAAGAGAGAGAGAGAGTGAGTGTGTGTTTTCACAGTAGGAGTGTGTTTGTATTGCCACTTCAAAGAGAATGTTTAAGGCTGTGCATTACACTGCATCATTTCTGGAATAATGAGCCTAGGTGATCTGGCTGTAAATCAGAATATAATACCATCCTTGTAGGCATCACTCTCACACACACACACACACACACACACACACACACACACACACACACACACACACACACACACACACACACACACACACACACACACACACACACACACACACACACATTAACACTCACACACACACTCACATGTATACTCACACTCAGACACATCTTTGAACCTTTTGGAAATGTCCTGTTGAAGGAATGTAATACCAAGACAATAAAGTTTTCAAGTTACTTAAATGTGCTGAGAATGTTCCAAAGCAAAGCAACAATCCTGCCAACCACACTCTCACCAGGCTGTAAGGCACATATGGTTCTCAGAATGGTATATGCTAGCTGGGTCGTAACACAGCAGGAGGAGAATGGAGGGATTGGCAGAGAGGAAGACAGCCCTGGAACGTGATGGGTTCAGATGGGTGTCAGAAGAGATGAAGGTACTGAAGGGGGGGAATAAAAAGAGAAACCCAACTCTGGATGAATGAATGAATGAAATGAATGAATGAATGACATTTGAATGACATTCTCTTTTTTTCGTGTCAAATTGCAAATTGGCAACCCATCCCCTATGGGATTAATTGACACATAAACAAGCATTACAATAATTAACTTTGGTAATTCAATGATAATTCTTCTTTCCGGTGTTCTCTGCATTGCTCATCACATAAAGAGTGAAAAAGAAATGTAAAGTAAAAATCATTACATAATAGTAAATACGATTATCCAAACAATAATTATATATACACAAACGTTCAAAAGTTTGGGGTTACTTAGAAATGTCCTTGTTTTTGATTTTTTGTTCATTAAAATAACATCAAATTGATCAGAAATACAGTGTAGACATTGTTAATGTTGTAAATTACTAATGTAGCTAGAAACGGCAGATGTTTTATGGAATATCTACATAGGCGTACAGAGGCCCATCATCCACAACCATCAATTCTGTGTTCCAATGGCACGTTGTGTTAGCTAATCCAAGTTTATCATTTTAAAAGTCTAATTGATCATTAGAAACCACTTTTGCAATTATGTTAGCACAACCGAAAACTGTTGTTTTGATTAAAGAAGCAATACAACTGGCATTCTTTAGACTAGTTGAGTATCTGGAGCATCAGCATTTGTGGGTTCGATTACAGGCTCAAAATAGCCAGAAACAAAGACCTTTCTTCTGAAACTCATCCGTCTATTCTTGTTCTGAGAAATGAAGGCTATTCCATGCGAGAAATTGCCAAGAAACTGAAGATCTCAAACAACACTGTGTACTACACCCTTCACAGAATAGCACAAACTGGCCCTAACCAGACTAGAAAGAGGAGTGGGAGGCCCCGGTGCACAACTGAGCAAGAGGACAAGTACATTAGTGTGTCTAGTTTGAGAAACAGATGCCTCACAAGTCCTCAACTGGCATCTTCATTCAATAGTACCCACAACACACCAGTCTCAACATCAACAGGAAAGAGGCGACTCCAGGATGCTGGCCTGCTAGGCAGAGTTTCAAAGAAAAAGCCATATCTCACACTGGCCAATAAAAAGAAAAGATTAAGATGGGCAAAAGACAGGACTAAGATCCAATCATACTTCACCAGCTCTGACGCTCGTCGGATGTGGCAGGGCTTGCAAGTTATCACGTATTACAAAGTGAAACCCAGCCGTGAGCTGCCCAGTGACGCAAGCCTACCAAACGAGCTAAATGCCTTCCATGCTCGTTTTGAGGCAAGCAACATTGCTGAACCATGCATGAGAGCACCAGCGGTTCCAGGCGACTGTGTGATCACGCTCTCCGTAGCCAATGTCAGTAAGACCGTTAAACAGGTTAACATCCACAAGGCCGCAGGGCCAGACAGATTACCAGCATGCACTGACCAGTATGCAAGTGTATTCACTGACATTTTCAACTTCTCCCTGACCCAGTCTGTAGTACCTACATGTTTCAAGCCAACCACCATAGTCCCTGTGTCAAAGAACGCCAAAGTAACCTATCTAAAGGACTTTGAAAGGCTGGTCATGGCCAAATCAACACCATCATGCCAGACACCCTGGACCCACTCCAATTTGCATATCATCCCTACAGATCCACAGAGGACACAATCTCTGTTGCACTCCACAAATATCCTCAAAAAGTTCTAGAACTGCTAGATCACCGCTTGGTATGGCAACTGCTTGGTATCCGACCGCAATGCGCTACAGAGGGTAGTGCATACAGCCAGTACATCACTGGGACCAAGATCCCTGCCATCCAGGACCTCTATACCAGGCAGTGTTAGAGAAAGGCTAAAGCCAACCAAGTCATAGACTGTTCTCTGTGTTGCCGCACAGAAAGCGGTACTGATTCATCAAGTTTGAAATCAACACGAACCTGAACAGCTTCTACCCTCAAGCCATAAGACTGCTAAATAGTTAGTTAAATAGTTAACCAAATAGCTACCCGGACTAGCAGTGTTTGTGTGTGTGTGTGTGTTCGCGCGTGCATGCGTGTGTGTAGCGTGTGTTTCACAACTCTGTCTATTCTCTCTGGATTTATAACATCTACAGTGTGTGAGTGACCCGTGTTCTGCCCTGCTCTCTATCCCTACGTAGTGTTGTGGTCTGTAAACACACACCTGCAACACACACCGCCAAGCACGCACCAACACACTCCGCTTGGTCCAGTTTGAGTGTGTTGGTACATGACCAGTATGTGTTTTATGACTCTGTGTTGTACATGTATATATCATACATGTGTGTTTGTGTGCCTCTGTACGTCACTGCATGTGTCTGTGATTTATGTCTCCAGTCACATTTTAAATTGAGGCAATCCATGTGTCATGCAATCTCACTCCATCCTAATAGAAGACTTGTGTGTGTGTTTTTTCAGAGGTAATGGGGCATATAGGGAGGCACGGCATGACGGGTGGGGTGGGATGGAGGAGTTTGGGCGACACACACATAAACACACACTCACACACACACATAAATAGAGAGCCCTATCCATGCTCAGACAGCAGTACTGAACTACTGGCTTCTCTGTGCTTCCGGGTTAAGCGGGCATTGTGTCAAGCGTGGTCGTGTTTACGTTCGTGTTTCAGAGGACGCATTGCTCTCGACTTTTGCCTCTCCCCATTTTCTTTATTTTATTTCACCTTTATTTAACGAGGTAGGCTAGTTTAGAACAAGTTATCATTTACAACTGCGCCCTGGCCAAGATAAAGCAAAGCAGTGTGACACAAACAGCAACACAGAGATACACATGGAATAAACAAGCTTACAGTCAAAATCAAATCAATTTTATTTGTCACATACACATGGTTAGCAGATGTTAATGAGAGTGTAGCGAAATGCTTGTGCTTCTTGTTCCGACAATGCAGTAATAACCAACAAGTAATCTAGCTAACAATTCCAAAACTACTACCTTATAGACATAAGTATAAGGGGATAAAGAATAAGTACATAAAGATATATGAATGAGTGATGGTACAGAGCGGCATAGGCAAGATACAGTAGATGGTATCGAGTACAGTATATACATATGAGATGAGTATGTAAACAAAGTGGCATAGTTAAAGTGGCTAGTGATACATGTATTACATAAAGATGCAGTAGATGATATAGAGTACAGTATATACGTATACATATGAGATGAATGATGTAGGGTATGTAAACATTATATTAGGTAGCATTGTTGTGGCTAGTGATATATTTCCCATCATTTCCCATCAATTCCCACACTGTTTCCCATGCTTGTTCAATGAACCATAAACAATTCATGAACATGCACCTGTGGAACGGTCGTTAAGACACTAACAGCTTACAGACGGTAGGAAATTAAGGTCACAGTTATGAAAACATAGGACAATAAAGAGGCCTTTTTACTGACTATTGCAATAAATTGCAATGTCCGTACTGTGAGACGCCTAAGACAGGTCTACAGGACGGACAGCTGAACGTCCTCGCAGTTGCAGACCACGTGTTTGTGCGTTACAGGGAAGATATCCTCCTCCCTCATGTGGTACCCTTCCTGCAGGCTCATCCTGACATGACCCTCCAGCATGACAATGCCACCAGCCATACTGCTCGTTCTTGGCGTGATTTCCTGCAAGACAGGAATGTGACAGTGTTCTGTCATGGCCAGCGAAGAGCCCGGATCTCAATCCATTGAGCACGTCTGAGACCTGTTGGATCGGAGGGTGAAGGCTAGGGCCATTCCCCCACAGAAATGTATGGGAACTTGCAGGTGCCTTGGTGGAAGAGTGGGGTAACATCTCACAGCAATCTCAACGCTGTGCGTTACAGGGAAGACATCCTCCTCCCTTATGTGGTACCCTTCCTGCAGGCTCATCCTGACATGACCCTCCAGCATGACAATGCCACCAGCCATACTGCTTGATCTGTGTGTGATTTCCTGTAACAAGAACGGGCAAATCTGGTGCAGTCCATGAGGAGGAGATGCACTGCAGTACTTAATGCAGCTGGTGGCCACACCAGTTACTGACTGTTACTTTTGATTTTGACTCCCCCTTTGTTCAGGTACACATTATTCCATGTCTATGGAACTTGTTCAGTTTATGTCTCAGCTGTTGAATCTTGTTATGTTCATACAAATATTTGCACGTTACGTTTGCTGAAAATAAATGCAGTTAACTTTTTTTGAGTTAATATTTTTTTTTAATTAAAGGTAGGGATTAAATTACTGGCACCCCTTTTGTCAATACTCAAACACTCTCCCTTTGGGAGGATAACGGCTCTGAGCCTTTTTCTAAAATGTTGAAGAACACATTAAGACCCTTAGACCATTTCTCCATACAGAATCTTTCCAGATCATTGATAACCTTCGACTGCGCTTATGGACTGCCCTCTTCAATTCAAACCACAGGTTTTCCGGAGACAATGCAAAATGTTGATTTTGTAGTCCATTAACATATTCTCTGTGGATTTTAATGTGTGCTTGGGGTTATTGTCTTGCTGGAAGATCCACTTGCTGCCAAGTTTCAGCCTCCTGGCAGAGGTAACCAGGTTTTGGGCAAAAATGCCCTGGTACTGGACCAGTGAAAGCAAAATAACCCCATAACATCAAAGTTTCACCACCATAGGTATGAGGCTTTTTTCTGCGTATGCACCTTTCTTTCCATGCCAAACCCACCACTGGAGTGTATGGCCAAATACCTCTATTGTCATGTCATCTGACTATAGCACAGGTTACAATCCAAGTGCCAATGCCGTTTAGCAAACTCCAGGCTGTTATTTTGTGCTAAGCCCTTATATTGTCCCCTGACCTTCACATTTTAATCGCATGGCAATTCTTAGAAAATATGTGAGTGTGATTGTATGTGAGAGGAGGCATTGTATCAGAAAGAGGGAAAGAGTGAAAGAGAGGGAAAGGAGAGTTGTTAGAGGGTGCTTGACATGTGAATGGTTATCCAGCAGGTTCAGAAGCCTGGCACCACTACAGGAACAATCAGTACCCATTCAGCATCACACAAAACATCATGCCGCTCAGAAATGTTCCCTCTGAAATCTGTGCTCAAAATCCATCAACACACATCAACCAGGCTGCATCACATCAGGCCGTGATTGGGAGTCCCATAGGGCGGCGCACAATTGGCCCAGCGGTGTCCGGGTTTGGCCGGGGTAAGCCATCATTGTAAATAAGAATTTGTTCTTCACTTGCCTAGTTAAATAAAGGTTAAATAAAACAATAAAAATAATATATATATATTTTTTAAATCAACAAATACCATTTTCTTTAAACACATATGTTGCTGAAATCTGATTTACACTGTCCTTGTTCAAAATCAATTTTCTCCTCCCTCTGTCGGCAAATTAAATGGTCTCCCCCCCATGCAGTTTGGTTGGTGTCTTGTCCAGACAGGAGGGCTCTCCGTACTCCCTAGATACAATTTCCAGAGCAACAGTTACATACTCTAGATTGGATTGAGCGCAGAAAACACAGGGGACAACAGAGAATAGCCCAATAGAACAGGACCACAGAGAAATAGCCCAATAAGCCTTTGGTTATGTTGCAGAGCCCTCAGCTTGGGTCCTAGACTAGCCAGTCAGGAGCCAGTCAGGCAGGCCAGGTGCATACAGGTTGCTGGCAGTTTTGGCCCTGTCCGAATCTGGGCTGTGTGAGAGCTTTGACCCATTTGTGCCGCACTTTGCATTATGTTCATGTTTTCAAGGTGTGTGCTAAACCGTGTGCAAGGGAGCCTGCTTGCGGTAGTGTGTGTGTGTATGTGGCATGAGGACAGTGTCCCTGCCAACGGCTGCCATCTGGGAGGAACACGCGTAGCTCACAACGTTCCTGACGAGGCACAGAACGGGGGCGGGACAGACGGACAACCACAGACCCCCATCACACACACACACACATGATGATGATGCTGATGATGGAAATTCTGATGAGAGGAAGAATGGCAAAATATCATCTAGATTATAACTGATACACTGCAGGCTACTGCAAGATCCAATACCCCATCTCAATGACAGAGCTGATCAATACCCCATCACAATGACAGAGCTGATCAATACCCCGTCTCAATTTCAGAGCTGATCAATACCCCCATCACAATGACAGAGCTGATCAATACCCCATCTCAATGACAGAGCTGATCAATACCCCATCACAATGACAGAGCTGATCAATACCCCTTCTCAATTTCAGAGCTGATCAATATCCCATCTCAATTTCAGAGCTGATCAATACCCATCTCAATGAGAGAGCTGATCAATACCCCATCACAATTTCAGAGCTGATCAATATCCCATCTCAATTTCAGAGCTGATCAATACCCCATCACAATTTCAGAGCTGATCAATACCCATCTCAATGAGAGAGCTAATCAATACCCCATCTCAATGAGAGAGCTGATCAATACCCCATCTCAATTTCAGAGCTGATCAATACCCATCTCAATGAGAGAGCTGATCAATACCCCATCACAATTTCAGAGCTGATCAATACCCATCTCAATGAGAGAGCTGATCAATACCCCATCTCAATGAGAGAGCTAATCAATACCCATCTCAATGAGAGAGCTAATCAATACCCCATCTCAATGAGAGAGCTAATCAATACCCATCTCAATGAGAGAGCTAATCAATACCCCATCTCAATGAGAGAGCTAATCAATACCCCATCACAAAATGGGGTGGCAGGGTAGCCTAGTGGTTAGAGTGTTGGACTAGTAACCGAAAGGTTGCAAGTTCGAATCCCCGAGCTAACAAGGTACAAATCTGTTGTTCTGCCCCTGAACAGGCAGTTAACCCACTGTTCCTAGGCCGTCATTGAAAATAAGAATTTGTTATTAACTGACTTGCCTAGTAAAATAAAAAAAATATTTAAAAAATTCAGAGCTGATCAATACCCATCTCAAGGAGAGAGCTAATCAATACCCCATCTCAAGGAGAGAGCTAATCAATACCCCATCTCAATGAGAGAGCTGATCAATACCCATCTCAATGAGAGAGCTAATCAATACCCATCTCAATGAGAGAGCTAATCAATACCCATCTCAATGAGAGAGCTAATCAATACCCCATCTCAATGAGAGAGCTAATCAATACCCCATCTCAATGAGAGAGCTAATCAATACCCCATCTCAATGAGAGAGCTGATCAATACCCATCTCAATGAGAGAGCTGATCAATACCCATCTCAATGAGAGAGCTAATCAATACCCATCTCAATGAGAGAGCTGATCAATACCCCATCTCAATGAGAGAGCTGATCAATACCCCATCTCAATGAGAGAGCTAATCAATACCCCATCTCAATGAGAGAGCTGATCAATACCCATCTCAATGAGAGAGCTAATCAATACCCCATCTCAATGAGAGAGCTGATCAATACCCATCTCAATGAGAGAGCTGATCAATACCCCATCTCAATTTCAGAGCTGATCAATACCCATCTCAATGAGAGATCTGATCAATACCCCATCTCAATGAGAGAGCTAATCAATACCCATCTCAATGAGAGAGCTGATCAATACCCCATCTCAATGAGAGAGCTAATCAATACCCCATCTCAATGAGAGAGCTAATCAATACCCATCTCAATGAGAGAGCTAATCAATACCCCATCTCAATGAGAGAGCTAATCAATACCCCATCACAAAATGGGGCGGCAGGGTAGCCTAGTGGTTAGAGTGTTGGACTAGTAACCGAAAGGTTGCAAGTTCGAATCCCCGAGCTAACAAGGTACAAATCTGTTGTTCTGCCCCTGAACAGGCAGTTAACCCACTGTTCCTAGGCCGTCATTGAAAATAAGAATTTGTTATTAACTGACTTGCCTAGTAAAATAAAAATAAATATTTAAAACAATTCAGAGCTGATCAATACCCATCTCAAGGAGAGAGCTAATCAATACCCCATCTCAATGAGAGAGCTAATCAATACCCATCTCAATGAGAGAGCTAATCAATACCCATCTCAATGAGAGAGCTGATCAATACCCATCTCAATGAGAGAGCTGATCAATACTCATCTCAATGAGAGAGCTAATCAATACCCATCTCAATGAGAGAGCTGATCAATACCCCATCTCAATGAGAGAGCTGATCAATACCCCATCTCAATGAGAGAGCTGATCAATACTCATCTCAATGAGAGAGCTAATCAATACCCATCTCAATGAGAGAGCTGATCATTACCCATCTCAATGAGAGAGCTGATCAATACCCCATCTCAATGAGAGAGCTAATCAATACCCATCTCAATGAGAGAGCTAATCAATACCCATCTCAATGAGAGAGCTGATCAATACCCCATCTCAATGAGAGAGCTGATCAATACCCCATCTCAATGAGAGAGCTGATCAATACCCCATCTCAATGAGAGAGCTAATCAATACCCCATCTCAATGAGAGAGCTAATCAATACCCCATCTCAATGAGAGAGCTGATCAATACTCATCTCAATGAGAGAGCTAATCAATACCCATCTCCTGATCTACCCCATCTCAATGAGAGAGCTAATCAATACCCCATCTCAATGAGAGAGCTGATCAATACTCATCTCAATGAGAGAGCTAATCAATACCCATCTCAATGAGAGCTGATCATTACCCATCTCAAGAGCTGATCAATACCCCATCTCAATGAGAGAGCTAATCAATACCCATCTCAATGAGAGAGCTAATCAATACCCATCTCAATGAGAGAGCTGATCAATACCCCATCTCAATGAGAGAGCTGATCAATACCCCATCTCAATGAGAGAGCTGATCAATACCCCATCTCAATGAGAGAGCTAATCAATACCCCATCTCAATGAGAGAGCTAATCAATACCCCATCTCAATGAGAGAGCTGATCAATACCCATCTCAATGAGAGAGCTGATCAATACCCATCTCAGTGAGAGAGCTGATCAATACCCCATCACAATTTCAGAGCTGATCAATACCCATCTCAATGAGAGAGCCGATCAATACCCCATCTCAATGAGAGAGCTAATCAATACCCATCTCAATGAGAGAGCTAATCAATACCCCATCTCAATGAGAGAGCTAATCAATACCCATCTCAATGAGAGAGCTAATCAATACCCCATCTCAATGAGAGAGCTAATCAATACCCATCTCAATGAGAGAGCTAATCAATACCCCATCTCAATGAGAGAGCTAATCAATACCCCATCACAAAATGGGGCGGCAGGGTAGCCTAGTGGTTAGAGTGTTGGACTAGTAACCGAAAGGTTGCAAGTTCGAATCCCCGAGCTAACAAGGTACAAATCTGTTGTTCTGCCCCTGAACAGGCAGTTAACCCACTGTTCCTAGGCCGTCATTGAAAATAAGAATTTGTTATTAACTGACTTGCCTAGTAAAATAAAATATTTTTAAAAAAATTCAGAGCTGATCAATACCCAATTTGTAAGTCGCTCTGGATAAGAGCGTCTGCTAAATGACTTAAATGTAAATGTATCCCTACTACTACCATTACCACTACTAGCATTTCTAACAGTACTATATCTACCTACTAAAACTATTACTACTATCATCACAATTACATCAGTACTACAACTACCTTCATCATTACTGCTACCACTACTACCATCTTTAAATTACTCTCTCTCTGTCAATTTAATTCAATTTCAATTTAAGGGCTTAATTGGCATGGGAAACATATGTTAACATTGCCAAAGCAAGTGAAGTAGATAATAAACAAAAGTGAAATAAACAATAAAAATTAACAGTAACCAATAGACAAAAGAATAAAGACATTACAAATGTCATATTATGTGCAAATAGTTAAAGTACAAAAGGGAAAATAAATTAACATAAACATGGGTTGTATTTACAATGGTGTTTGTTCTTCACTGGTTGCCCTTTTCTTGTGGCAACAGGTCACAAATCTTGCTGCTGTAATGGCACACTGTGATATTTCACCCAATAGACATGGGAGTTGATCAAAATTGGGTTTGTTCTCTCTCTTTCTGTCTGTCTTAGCTAGTCAGACTGTCACAATGCATTCACCTGCATTCTGCTTGCATACATATAATTGATTCAGACTTCTCTGGAGGTAAAACAAAAAGTTGTTTTCTTAATATAGAACCAACCATGGGAAAACTAGCTTCTATCCGTTGTTATTTTTAGGATCAGGTGGGTTATTTCCTAGTAGTCCTAGTGACAGTTATTTTCTCAACTACCTTCTGTCTCCTGTGTTCTTAGGCTGATGTGATGCAGCCTTAGCTTTTAACGTACCGACGCCTTCTTTCCATTTCATTTGCTGCTGTTCATTTACTAATCCTGTTTCCTCTCCTGTGTGACCCGGTACAAAACGCAAACTATCAGAGGCTAGATGTCGCTAATCCAATCCAACACCCCATAGTGGCCTCAACACTGAGCCTTGAATCCAGCCAACCACCATCACCCCTTCTCCTGGGGTGGCAGGTAGCCTGGTGGTTAGAGCATTGGACCAGTAACTGAAAGGTTGCTAGATCAAATCCCTTAGCTGACATGGTCAAATTTTTGTTGTTCTGCACCTGAACAATGCTGTTAACCCACTGTTCCTAGGCTGTCATTGTAAATAAGAATTTGTTCTTAACTGACTTGCCTAGCGAAAAAATAAAAATCTCCACAGAGGGAAAGAGAGAGAGGCAGCAAGATAAAGGGAAAGAGAGAGAGACCCAGCCGATCAGGCAAATTAGGATTACCACAGACGTACCGTGCTCTCTGCTATTTTTATCACTGTCACAATGCCATTACAGCCCTTTTGAGTGGGACCTACACCCACCAATATGTGATGTTATTTACCATTCACCTCAGAGAATTATGACAATCCTGTGCCCACTCAGGTCTATAATGGGAATGAGTCACAACTGTCTTAATTTAAAAAGCTGTGCTCGCCTTTGCTCTCTCTTTCTCTCTCTCTTTTGTATATTCTCTCTTTTTCCCTCTCAGGTCTGTGGTCCTTCAGTGCGTCGTCAGTCACACAGCTCTTTGATGCTAAAGTGCTGTCTTTAGAGATGTGAATCGTAGGGAAGCCCTTTTTCCCTCTCAGGTCTGTGGTCCTTCAGTGCGTCGTCAGTCACACAGCTCTTTGATGCTAAAGTGCTGTCTTTAGAGATGTGAATCGTAGGGAAGCACTTTCCCCTCTTCAATAATGAATAAGAAGAGAGAAATCCTGAAGGGAAATCTGGGGAAGTAGAAAGAGAGAAATGAGGAATATAGGGATAGAGAGAGAAAGACAGAGAGCAAGAGAGACAAAGAGCCGTAGAGGGAGAGACAGAGACAGACAGACAGAAAGCAAGAGAGAGAGACAGTAACGAATTGGCGAGGGCACTAGAACAGTATGCAGCACCTTACTAAAGTCTGAAGTCAAATGTCTACTGGTTGCTGATGATCTGGTGCTTCTGTCCCCAACCAAAGAGAGATGTGCTGCTGCAGAGATCTTCAGGCCTTGGCCCTGACAGTGAATCTCATTAAGACAAAATAATGGTGTTCCATCAAAGGTCAAATTGCCAGGACCACAAATATAAATTCCATCTAGACACCGTTGCCCTAGAGAAGTGGTTATCAAACTTGTTATAGTCCCGTCCCCCTCCAAACATTCAACCTCCAGCTGCGTACCCCCTCTAGCACCAGGATCAGCGCAATCTCAAATGTTGTTTTTTGCCATCATTATAAGCCTGTCACACACACACTATACGATACATTTATTAAACATAAGAATGAGGGTGAGTTTTTGTCACAACCCGGCTTGTGGGAAGTGACAAAGAGCTCTTATAGGACCAGTGCACAAATAATAATATAAGAATCAATCATTTTGCTCTTTATTTAGCCATCTTACATATAAAGCTTTATTTGTTCATCCAAAATGTGTGAATAACTCACCACAGGTTAATGCGATGGGTGTGCTTGAAAGGATAATCATAACTCTGCAATGTTGGGTTGTATTGGAGAGAGTCTCAGTCTTATTGTGCACCCAACTCACTCAGGTGCTTCGCTATATCACATTTGACATTGTCAGTAAGCTTGAGTTCATTTGCACTCAAAAAATCATACAATGATGGAAAGACCTGTGTGTTGACCTTGTTAATGCAGACAGAGAAGAGCTCCAACTTCTTAATCATAGCCTCAATTTTGTCCCGCACATTGAATGTAGTTGCGGGGAGTCCCTGTAGTAATCCTAGATTCAGATCATTCAGGCAACAAAAAAAACATCACCCTGATAGGCCAGTTGTGTGAGAAACTCGTCATCATCAAGCGGTCAGACAAGTGAAAATTATGGTCAGTAAAGAAAATGTTAAGCTCATCTCTGAATTCAAAAAAACGCATCAATACTTTGCTCCTTGATAACCAGCACACTTCTTCTGTATGTTGTAAAATCGTTACATTGTCGCTGCCCATATCATTACATAATGCAGGGAATAGACAAGAGTTCAGGGTCCTTGCTTTAACAAAGTTAACCATTTTCACTGTGGTGTACAAAACATCTTTCAAGCTGTCAGGCATTCCCTTGGCAGCAAGAGCCTCTCGGTGGATGCTGCAGTGTACCCAAGTGGCGTCGGGAGAAACTGCTTGCACGCGCGTTACCACTCCACTATGTCTCCCTGTCATGGCTTTTGCGCCATCAGTACAGATACCGACACATCTTGACCACATCTTGACCACCAAGTCCATTTGATGTCACAAAGCTGTCCATTACTTAAAAAATATCCTTCCTGTTGTCCTGGTTTTCAGGGGTTTGCAGAAGAGAATGTCTTCCTTAATTGACCCCCCATAAACGTAACGACATATACCAGAAGCTATGCCAGGCCCAGAATTCACTGGCTTGTATGCGAAGCAGTATTGTTTCAGAACATCTCCTGCCATGTCACTGATGGGTCGTGAAACAGTGTTGTTTGATGAAGACATTGTGTGTATATTTGCGGCAGCAGGAAGAATTAAGTCCTCCACAATAGTATGGGACTTGCCTGTCCTAGCCACTTCTAGCCCCTTCTTATTAATGGTATCTGTTGTTTTTATACATGTCTTATTACTCAAAAGTCATCTTAATTCTCGCTCAAAAAACTCCCATGGCTTATGTTTCTAATTGGCATGTTTCATTTCTAAATGTCTGCGCAAGAGTGAAGATTTCATTGAGTTGTGAGATAGTACTTATGCACATATAATACACTTTGGCTGAAGGAAAGGCAATACTGCCAATATAGGTGAACCCCAAATCATAATAATAAGTTAATCAAATTAGTTCTCATAATATTTGCACCTCTTCGATGGCCCAATGTCACTGTCTGTTGTTCGGATGCATCAGATTCACAACTGTCAGTGTCCATGCTAGCTGGGCTTGCAACAAGTGTAGAATTACTTATGTTACCATTTGTCGTGTCTTTGGCTATGCCGGATTAAGTGATATGACATGCTATTCTATAAAATACTTTCTCCGTAATTAATATCACCTGATTGAGCTAATCATGTAAATGTAGTTAACTAGAGAGTCGGTCACCACTAAATAATATTTATAGAGCTGTTATCTTCCGAATAAACTCTTAAAGACCTAGTAATATTTTACATCATTAGCAGTCAATATTAATCCTCACCTTAATTCAGTCTCATCTGAAAGTTGTAAATTCTTTTATCTGCACGAACCCTGGCTATCAAGTTGAATCAGCCATACAAAATTGGGTTTAATTATTTATTTACTAAATTCCTAACTAATCACAGAGAATTCCACATACACACAATTAATCATAGCTTGATTACAAATTACGTCATAAAGGAAAACGGCCCTAGCGGGCGGAACAGATATGACGGCTTGTTACACAAAAGAAAAGGGGCTGGGTTGAGTGAAGAAGCGGGAAGACTGAGGAACAAAGGACGAAGCTGTGCTATCGTAAATACAGTATCTTATACATTCTAAATTACCGCCCGCAGATAGAGGTCTTGAGTACGGAGCGAGAGATTCAGTGATGAGATTTCCTCCGCTTGCTTAGAAATCAATATTTCCATCTTCATCACCTGAGTTCTCTCATCATTCATTTGGTCAGCGACTTCAATGAGTTCTGCTGATTTGTCATTGTGTTCATTTACTGATTTTCTTTGGTCTGCAACGTTTTGAGTAGAATCGTGTTACTTTGAGTAACGTTCAACAGAACTGCATGCATGTTATCAAGTTGAGCGCTCCTGTTTGTAGATAACTCTTCAGATTTATCTAGTTTGGCGTGGACATCATCATTTTTAGTTTTGGCTAAATCGAGTTCTTCCTGTAGCATATGATTTTGTTCCTGTAGAAGACGATTTTGTTGAAGAGCTTGTGCTTGTTCATCGTCATACGTTTTTGCAATTACATTTAATTGTTCAGTTTTCAAGCGCAGTTCCATAGCTAGCAGAATTTTTCCCTTTTCTGCATTTGTCATTGGTTTCCTGGTTCTCTTCCTTTGTCCCTTTATGTCTCCCATTACCTGCTCGTGCTTCAGCTGTGCACTGCGGTATTGGACAGATGCCAATCTTGGGTGGCAAGACATCAGAGCTAGACTGGAGAGAACCTTTACGAGGCCTGCGCCCGATGGTTGATTTTGGAAAGACATCAGGGCTAGACTGGAGAGAACCTTTACGAGGCCTGCCCCCGATGGTTGATTTTGGAAAGACATCAGAGCTAGACTGGAGAGAACCTTTACGAGGCCTGCGCCCGATGGTTGATTTTGGAAAGACATCAGAGCTAGACTGGAGAGAACCTTTACGAGGCCTGCCCCCGATGGTTGATTTTGGAAAGACATCAGAGCTAGACTGGAGAGAACCTTTACGAGGCCTGCCCCCGATGGTTGATTTTGGAAAGACATCAGAGCTAGACTGGAGAGAACCTTTACGAGGCCTGCGCCCGATGGTTGATTTTGGAAAGACATCAGGGCTAGACTGGAGAGAACCTTTACGAGGCCTGCCCCGATGGTTGATTTTGGAAAGACATCAGAGCTAGACTGGAGAGAACCTTTACGAGGCCTGCGCCCGATGGTTGATTTTGGAAAGACATCAGAGCTAGACTGGAGAGAACCTTTACGAGGCCTGCCCCGATGGTTGATTTTGGAAAGACATCAGAGCTAGACTGGAGAGAACCTTTACGAGGCCTGCCCCCGATGGTTGATTTTGGAAAGACATCAGAGCTAGACTGGAGAGAACCTTTACGAGGCCTGCGCCCGATGGTTGATTTTGGAAAGACATCAGAGCTAGACTGGAGAGAACCTTTACGAGGCCTGCCCCCGATGGTTGATTTTGGAAAGACATCAGAGCTAGACTGGAGAGAACCTTTACGAGGCCTGCCCCCGATGGTTGATTTTGGAAAGACATCAGAGCTAGACTGGAGAGAACCTTTACGAGGCCTGCGCCCGATGGTTGATTTTGGAAAGACATCAGAGCTAGACTGGAGAGAACCTTTACGAGGCCTGCGCCCGATGGTTGATTTTGGAAAGACATCAGAGCTAGACTGGAGAGAACCTTTACGAGGCCTGCGCCCGATGGTTGATTTTGGAAAGACATCAGAGCTAGACTGGAGAGAACCTTTACGAGGCCTGCCCCGATGGTTGATTTTGGAAAGACATCAGAGCTAGACTGGAGAGAACCTTTACGAGGCCTGCGCCCGATGGTTGATTTTGGAAAGACATCAGAGCTAGACTGGAGAGAACCTTTACGAGGCCTGCGCCCGATGGTTGATTTTGGAAAGACATCAGAGCTAGACTGGAGAGAACCTTTACGAGGCCTGCGCCCGATGGTTGATTTTGGAAAGACATCAGAGCTAGACTGGAGAGAACCTTTACGAGGCCTGCCCCCGATGGTTGATTTTGGAAAGACATCAGAGCTAGACTGGAGAGAACCTTTACGAGGCCTGCCCCGATGGTTGATTTTGGAAAGACATCAGAGCTAGACTGGAGAGAACCTTTACGAGGCCTGCGCCCGATGGTTGATTTTGGAAAGACATCAGAGCTAGACTGGAGAGAACCTTTACGAGGCCTGCGCCCGATGGTTGATTTTGGAAAGACATCAGAGCTAGACTGGAGAGAACCTTTACGAGGCCTGCCCCCGATGGTTGATTTTGGAAAGACATCAGAGCTAGACTGGAGAGAACCTTTACGAGGCCTGCCCCGATGGTTGATTTTGGAAAGACATCAGAGCTAGACTGGAGAGAACCTTTACGAGGCCTGCGCCCGATGGTTGATTTTGGAAAGACATCAGAGCTAGACTGGAGAGAACCTTTACGAGGCCTGCGCCCGATGGTTGATTTTGGAAAGACATCAGAGCTAGACTGGAGAGAACCCCGATGGTTGATTTGGAAAGACGAGGCCTGGAGAGCGAGGCCTGCCCCCGATGGTTGATTTTGGAAAGACATCAGAGCTAGACTGGAGAGAACCTTTACGAGGCCTGCCCCCGATGGTTGATTTTGGAAAGACATCAGAGCTAGACTGGAGAGAACCTTTACGAGGCCTGCGCCCGATGGTTGATTTTGGAAAGACATCAGAGCTAGACTGGAGAGAACCTTTACGAGGCCTGCGCCCGATGGTTGATTTTGGAAAGACATCAGAGCTAGACTGGAGAGAACCTTTACGAGGCCTGCGCCCGATGGTTGATTTTGGAAAGACATCAGAGCTAGACTGGAGAGAACCTTTACGAGGCCTGCCCCGATGGTTGATTTTGGAAAGACATCAGAGCTAGACTGGAGAGAACCTTTACGAGGCCTGCCCCGATGGTTGATTTTGGAAAGACATCAGAGCTAGACTGGAGAGAACCTTTACGAGGCCTGCGCCCGATGGTTGATTTTGGAAAGACATCAGAGCTAGACTGGAGAGAACCTTTACGAGGCCTGCCCCCGATGGTTGATTTTGGAAAGACATCAGAGCTAGACTGGAGAGAACCTTTACGAGGCCTGCGCCCGATGGTTGATTTTGGAAAGACATCAGGGCTAGACTGGAGAGAACCTTTACGAGGCCTGCCCCGATGGTTGATTTTGGAAAGACATCAGGGCTAGACTGGAGAGAACCTTTACGAGGCCTGCGCCCGATGGTTGATTTTGGAAAGACATCAGAGCTAGACTGGAGAGAACCTTTACGAGGCCTGCCCCGATGGTTGATTTTGGAAAGACATCAGAGCTAGACTGGAGAGAACCTTTACGAGGCCTGCGCCCGATGGTTGATTTTGGAAAGACATCAGAGCTAGACTGGAGAGAACCTTTACGAGGCCTGCGCCCGATGGTTGATTTTGGAAAGACATCAGAGCTAGACTGGAGAGAACCTTTACGAGGCCTGCGCCCGATGGTTGATTTTGGAAAGACATCAGGGCTAGACTGGAGAGAACCTTTACGAGGCCTGCCCCGATGGTTGATTTTGGAAAGACATCAGGGCTAGACTGGAGAGAACCTTTACGAGGCCTGCGCCCGATGGTTGATTTTGGAAAGACATCAGAGCTAGACTGGAGAGAACCTTTACGAGGCCTGCCCCCGATGGTTGATTTTGGAAAGACATCAGAGCTAGACTGGAGAGAACCTTTACGAGGCCTGCGCCCGATGGTTGATTTTGGAAAGACATCAGGGCTAGACTGGAGAGAACCTTTACGAGGCCTGCCCCCGATGGTTGATTTTGGAAAGACATCAGGGCTAGACTGGAGAGAACCTTTACGAGGCCTGCGCCCGATGGTTGATTTTGGAAAGACATCAGAGCTAGACTGGAGAGAACCTTTACGAGGCCTGCCCCCGATGGTTGATTTTGGAAAGACATCAGAGCTAGACTGGAGAGAACCTTTACGAGGACTGCGCCCGATGGTTGATTTTGGAAAGACATCAGGGCTAGACTGGAGAGAACCTTTACGAGGCCTGCCCCCGATGGTTGATTTTGGAAAGACATCAGGGCTAGACTGGAGAGAACCTTTACGAGGCCTGCGCCCGATGGTTGATTTTGGAAAGACATCAGGGCTAGACTGGAGAGAACCTTTACGAGGCCTGCGCCCGATGGTTGATTTTGGAAAGACATCAGGGCTAGACTGGAGAGAACCTTTACGAGGCCTGCGCCCGATGGTTGATTTTGGAAAGACATCAGAGCTAGACTGGAGAGAACCTTTACGAGGCCTGCGCCCGATGGTTGGTTTTGGAAAGACATCAGAGCTAGACTGGAGAGAACCTTTACGAGGCCTGCCCCCGATGGTTGATTTTGGAAAGACATCAGAGCTAGACTGGAGAGAACCTTTACGAGGCCTGCGCCCGATGGTTGGTTTTGGAAAGACATCAGAGCTAGACTGGAGAGAACCTTTACGAGGCCTGCGCCCGATGGTTGGTTTTGGAAAGACATCAGGGCTAGACTGGAGAGAACCTTTACGAGGCCTGCGCCCGATGGTTGGTTTTGGAAAGACATCAGGGCTAGACTGGAGAGAACCTTTACGAGGCCTGCGCCCGATGGTTGGTTTTGGAAAGACATCAGGGCTAGACTGGAGAGAACCTTTACGAGGCCTGCCCCGATGGTTGATTTTGGAAAGACATCAGGGCTAGACTGGAGAGAACCTTTACGAGGCCTGCGCCCGATGGTTGGTTTTGGAAAGACATCAGGGCTAGACTGGAGAGAACCTTTACGAGGCCTGCGCCCGATGGTTGGTTTTGGAAAGACATCAGGGCTAGACTGGAGAGAACCTTTACGAGGCCTGCCCCCGATGGTTGGTTTTGGAAAGACATCAGGGCTAGACTGGAGAGAACCTTTACGAGGCCTGCGCCCGATGGTTGGTTTTGGAAAGACATCAGGGCTAGACTGGAGAGAACCTTTACGAGGCCTGCCCCGATGGTTGGTTTTGGAAAGACATCAGGGCTAGACTGGAGAGAACCTTTACGAGGCCTGCCCCCGATGGTTGATTTTGGAAAGACATCAGGGCTAGACTGGAGAGAACCTTTACGAGGCCTGCCCCCGATGGTTGGTTTTGGAAAGACATCAGGGCTAGACTGGAGAGAACCTTTACGAGGCCTGCGCCCGATGGTTGGTTTTGGAAAGACATCAGGGCTAGACTGGAGAGAACCTACGAGGCCTGCCCCCGATGGTTGATTTTGGAAAGACATCAGGGCTAGACTGGAGAGAACCTTTACGAGGCCTGCGCCCGATGGTTGGTTTTGGAAAGACATCAGGGCTAGACTGGAGAGAACCTTTACGAGGCCTGCGCCCGATGGTTGATTTTGGAAAGACATCAGGGCTAGACTGGAGAGAACCGATGGTTGATTTTGGAAAGACATCAGGGCTAGACTGGAGAGGCCTGCCCCCGATGGTTGATTTTGGAAAGACATCAGGGCTAGACTGGAGAGAACCTTTACGAGGCCTGCCCCGATGGTTGATTTTGGAAAGACATCAGGGCTAGACTGGAGAGAACCTTTACGAGGCCTGCGCCCGATGGTTGATTTTGGAAAGACATCAGGGCTAGACTGGAGAGAACCTTTACGAGGCCTGCCCCCGATGGTTGGTTTTGGAAAGACATCAGGGCTAGACTGGAGAGAACCTTTACGAGGCCTGCCCCGATGGTTGGTTTTGGAAAGACATCAGGGCTAGACTGGAGAGAACCTTTACGAGGCCTGCGCCCGATGGTTGGTTTTGGAAAGACATCAGGGCTAGACTGGAGAGAACCTTTACGAGGCCTGCCCCGATGGTTGATTTTGGAAAGACATCAGGGCTAGACTGGAGAGAACCTTTACGAGGCCTGCGCCCGATGGTTGGTTTTGGAAAGACATCAGGGCTAGACTGGAGAGAACCTTTACGAGGCCTGCGCCCGATGGTTGATTTTGGAAAGACATCAGGGCTAGACTGGAGAGAACCTTTGAGGCCTGCCCCGATGGTTGATTTTGGAAAGACATCAGGGCTAGACTGGAGAGAACCTTTACGAGGCCTGCCCCGATGGTTGATTTTGGAAAGACATCAGGGCTAGACTGGAGAGAACCTTTACGAGGCCTGCGCCCGATGGTTGATTTTGGAAAGACATCAGGGCTAGACTGGAGAGAACCTTTACGAGGCCTGCGCCCGATGGTTGGTTTTGGAAAGACATCAGGGCTAGACTGGAGAGAACCTTTACGAGGCCTGCGCCCGATGGTTGATTTTGGAAAGACATCAGGGCTAGACTGGAGAGAACCTTTACGAGGCCTGCCCCCGATGGTTGATTTTGGAAAGACATCAGGGCTAGACTGGAGAGAACCTTTACGAGGCCTGCCCCGATGGTTGATTTTGGAAAGACATCAGGGCTAGACTGGAGAGAACCTTTACGAGGCCTGCGCCCGATGGTTGATTTTGGAAAGACATCAGGGCTAGACTGGAGAGAACCTTTACGAGGCCTGCCCCCGATGGTTGGTTTTGGAAAGACATCAGGGCTAGACTGGAGAGAACCTTTACGAGGCCTGCCCCCGATGGTTGGTTTTGGAAAGACATCAGGGCTAGACTGGAGAGAACCTTTACGAGGCCTGCGCCCGATGGTTGGTTTTGGAAAGACATCAGGGCTAGACTGGAGAGAACCTTTACGAGGCCTGCCCCCGATGGTTGATTTTGGAAAGACATCAGGGCTAGACTGGAGAGAACCTTTACGAGGCCTGCGCCCGATGGTTGGTTTTGGAAAGACATCAGGGCTAGACTGGAGAGAACCTTTACGAGGCCTGCGCCCGATGGTTGATTTTGGAAAGACATCAGGGCTAGACTGGAGAGAACCTTTACGAGGCCTGCCCCCGATGGTTGATTTTGGAAAGACATCAGGGCTAGACTGGAGAGAACCTTTACGAGGCCTGCCCCGATGGTTGATTTTGGAAAGACATCAGGGCTAGACTGGAGAGAACCTTTACGAGGCCTGCGCCCGATGGTTGATTTTGGAAAGACATCAGGGCTAGACTGGAGAGAACCTTTACGAGGCCTGCCCCCGATGGTTGATTTTGGAAAGACATCAGGGCTAGACTGGAGAGAACCTTTACGAGGCCTGCCCCCGATGGTTGATTTTGGAAAGACATCAGGGCTAGACTGGAGAGAACCTTTACGAGGCCTGCCCCCGATGGTTGATTTTGGAAAGACATCAGAGCTAGAGTGGAGAGAACCTTTACGAGGCCTGCCCCCGATGGTTGATTTTGGAAAGACATCAGGGCTAGACTGGAGAGAACCTTTACGAGGCCTGCGCCCGATGGTTGATTTTGGAAAGACATCAGGGCTAGACTGGAGAGAACCTTTACGAGGCCTGCCCCGATGGTTGATTTTGGAAAGACATCAGGGCTAGACTGGAGAGAACCTTTACGAGGCCTGCCCCCGATGGTTGATTTTGGAAAGACATCAGGGCTAGACTGGAGAGAACCTTTACGAGGCCTGCCCCCGATGGTTGATTTTGGAAAGACATCAGAGCTAGAGTGGAGAGAACCTTTACGAGGCCTGCCCCCGATGGTTGATTTTGGAAAGACATCAGGGCTAGACTGGAGAGAACCTTTACGAGGCCTGCCCCCGATGGTTGATTTTGGAAAGACATCAGAGCTAGAGTGGAGAGAACCTTTACGAGGCCTGCCCCCGATGGTTGGTTTTGGAAAGCATTGTCTTCTTTTGACTAATGGCATAATTAGGGTTGGTATCGCTGCTGAGGTCAGAGATCAATCCATTTGCGGGTGGAAGTTCACTAATTAGCGGGCGAGTGGGAACTACCCCCTCTGATAGCTTGCACGTTATTCAAACATTTTCAAAGGATTTTTTTTTTTTCCTAATTTTCCAAAGTTTGGTTTTGGATATATTTCGGAAGCTGCAAAGACGATTTTAATCTATTTATAGACGTTAATGAACCATCAGTACTGGACAGTACTGTGGAAGTTGGACGTGAATGAATTTGCAAAAGTACTATACCCAAAGAGGCCAACGTCATGACAACATGAGTCGGTGTGAGACCTCTCCTGTGGTAGAATCTAATAGGCAGATGTTCTGTCCTCTGTACTCTCACGTCTCGGGCTGGTATACATCTAGCTGTTTTTTCTTTACATCGGCAGTCGGTGAATCAATACGTGAATCAGGCCACAAATCACTACGTGAATCAGACCTTCATGGTCGAATTGCTACAAAGAAACCACTACTAAAGGACACCAATAATAAGAAGAGACTTGCTTGGCCCAAGAAACACGAGCAATGGACATTAGACTGGTGGAAATCTGTCCTTTGGTCTGATAAGTCCAAATTTGAGGTTTTTGTTGCCAACCGCCATGTCTTTGTGAGACGTAGAGTAGGTGAACGAATGACCTCCGCATGTGTGGTTCCCACTGTGAAGCATGGAAGAGGAGGTGTGATGGTGTGGGGGTGCTTTGCTGGTGATACTGTCAGTGATTCATTTAGAATTCATGGCACACTTAACCGGCATGGCTACCCCATCTGGTTTGTCCTTAACTGTCATTTGTTTTTCAACTGGACAATGACCTAAAACACACATAAAGGCTATGTAAGGGCTATTTAACCAAGAAGGAGAGTGATGGAATGCTTCATCAGATGACCTGGCCTCCACAATCACCTGACCTCAACCCAATTGAGATGGTTTGGGATGAGTTGGACCGCAGAGTGAAAGAAAAGCAGCCAACAAGTTCTCTGTATATGTGGGAATTCTTTCAAGACTGTTGCAAAAGCATTCCTCATGAAGCTGGTTCAGAGAATGCCAAGTGTGCAAAGCTGTCATCAAGGCAAAGAGTGGCTACTTTGAAGAATCTCAAATATAAGATATTTTTGAATTTGTTTAACACGTTTTTGGTTTCTACAGGATTCCATGTGTTATTTCAAAGTGTTGATGTCTTCACTATTATTCTACAATGCAGAAAATAGTAAAATGAAGGAAAAATCCTTGAATGAGTAGGTGTTCTAAAACGTATATATCTGTAAATTGATTTTGCAGGGTTACGTGGTAATTCAGCTAGCTACAGTGTATGTACATACAGGTAGGGGTAAAATGACTAGGCAACAGAAAACACTAAATAGCAGAATTAGTAAGGAGCCTCTAAGACAGCTGCTAGCCACTGCAGCACCATCTTCCTCTTGGTGTGTGTGAGATAGAGAGAGCTTGACTCTGGAGGGGTGCAGCTTAGCACTGAAAAGCATTAACACACACAGATAGTGTTTGATGGAGGGTGGGAGTGAAGGGGAAGAGAAAATAGATCATACAGAGGGATGGAGGGGAGAACAAGAGAGTCTGAATGAAAGGTGGAGACTAAACACTATCCTCCCAAGGAAAGGTGAGACAGAGTTAAGGCAAAATAAAGGAGAAAACCAGAGAGGGAGAGATAGAAAGAGATAGTGAGTGGCGGGAGGGGGGGGGGAGCAGGTAAGAGGGGGAAAGAGAGAAACAGAGAAACAGAAAGAGAGACAGACGGTCTGTCTTAGAATCCAGGTGTCTCAGGCCTTATATAACCATGGCAATGGAGGGGGCCTTTGTCACCCATTTGCATCACTCAGACCACACCTCACGAACACACACACACACATACACACACAGCGAGACAATGTATGCAGGAGGTGAGAGAGGCATAAACCTGTGGAGGGTACTAAGTGATAATGGCATTTCAAGGTCCAGAGTGGGATCTCTGCTTCTAAAGTAATGGCCCATTTTATACAGAGAAATTTGCATAGTAGGCAATTTAACCATTCACAGCCCTCCTTTTATTTGTATCATTGCACATCCTACAAGTCACCAGCAGAGGGCGACCATTTTGAATCAATTTTCACATAATAATGCTCACAAATTGGGTTCTAACTCTAAAAGTATCAGATCCCACTCTGGACCTTTGATTTGCCCACAGAGAATATTATTTTCAACAATATACACTCAGTGTCCATGACATAGACTGACCAGGTGAATCCCGGTGAAAGTTATGGTCCCTTATTGATGTCACTTGTTTAATCCACTTCAATCAGTGTAGATGACAGGTTAAAGAAGGATTTTTAAGCCCTGAGACAATTGAGACATGGAGTGTGTATGTGTGCCTTTCAGAGGGTGACTGGGAAAGACAATAGATTTAAATGCCTTTGAACGGGGTATGATAGTAGGTGCCAGGCGCACCGGTTTGAGTGTGTCAAGAACTGCAACGCTGCTGGGTTTTCACGCTCAACAGTTTCAGTGTGCGTCAAGAATGGTTCACCTCCCAAAGGACATCCAGCCAACTTGACACAACTGTGGAAATATTGGAGTCAACATGGGCCGGCCTGCATCCCTGTGCGGGTGTAACTCAATATTCGGAGGGTATACTCAGTGTATAGAAAAATAAGCTAAATCAAAAATGGTATATTTTCAATGTTCATGTTTATAGTTTTTCAATATTCATAAATGAATGTAAGAACATTGTTATTGAAATCAAAATACTACTCATATTACAGCACAAGTGGTAAGGACAGGGGTGAAAGTAAGCCGGAACTGTCTGGTACAGAGTACCTGCAAAATAAATAGAGGGGGTATGTCGTACCGGTAAAACATGATCCTATCACAGTGGAGACTGCTGAGGGTAGGACAGCTCATAATAATGGTTGGCAATGGCGCAAATGGAATGGCATCAAACACATGGAAACCATACCATTAATACCATTAATACCATTCCACTAATTACTCTCTAGCCATCACCACGAGCCCGTCCTCCCCAATTAAGGTGCCACCAACCTTCTGTGGCCTATCACAGTAATTCAAACTTAAAGAAAACTGTAGGCTATTACACTGTTTATCATTTCCGCGTGTTAGTCGCATGAAAAATGTGCAAATAGACTTGAAAAATTGTGGAATATGTTCCAAAATGAGGTGTGGTTAGACCCATTGACATTTTCCAAATTTTGTTACGTTACAGCCTTATTCTAAAATGGATGCAAAAACATTTTTCTCATCAATCTACACACAATATCACATAATGACAAAGCAAAAACAGTGTTTGTTTTTTTCAACATTTATTAAAAAATATATATAAAATACCTTATTTACATACGTATTCAGACACTTTGCTATGACACTCAAAATTGAGCTCAAAGTGCATTCTGTTTCCATTGATCATCCTTGAGATTGGAGTCCACCTGTGGTAAATTAAATTGATTGGAAATTATTTGGAAATCAAAAGACTCTATAAGGTCCTACAGTTGACAGTGCATGTCAGAACAAAAACCAAGCCACGATGTCGAAGGAATTGTCCGTACCAAACCATTTCTGCAGCATTGAATGTTCCCAAGAACACAGTGGCCTCCATCATTCTTAAATGGAAGAAGTTTGGAACCACCAAGACTCTTCCTAGAGCTGGCCGCCCGGCCAAACTGAGCAATCAGGGGAGAAGAGCCTTGGTCAGGGAGGTGACCAAGAACCTGATGGTCACTCTGACAGAGCTCCAGAGTTCCTCTGTGGAGATGGGAGAACCTTCCAGAAGGACAACCATCTCTGTAACACTCCACCAATCAGGCCTTTAGGGTAGAGCAGCCAGACGGAAGCCACATGACAGCCTGCTTGGAGCTTGCCAAAAGGCACCTAAAGGACTCTCAAACCATGAGAAACAAGATTCTCTGGTCTGATGAAACCACAACAGAACTATTTGACCTGACTGCCAAGCATCATATCTGGAGGAAACCTGGCACCATCCCAATGCTGATCATGGTTTTGGCAGCATCATGCTGTGGGGATGTTTTTCAGTGGCAGGGCCTGGGAGACTATTCACGATCAAGGGAAAGATGAACGGGAATAGTACAGAGAGATTCTTGATGAAAGCCTTGATGAAAGCGCTCAGACCCCAATAAAAAGAAAAGATTAAGATGGGCAAAAGAACACAGACACTGGCCAGAGATATGGCTTTTTCTTTGCAACTCTGCCTAGAAGGCCAGTGTCCCTGAGTCGCCTCTTTGCTGTTGAAGTTGAGACTGGTGTTTTGTGGGTACTATGTAATGAAGATGCCAGTTGAGGACTTGTGAGGCGTCTGTTTCTCAAACTAGACACTCTAATGTACTTGTCCTCTTGCTCAGTTTTGCACCGGGGCCTCCCACTCCTCTTTCTATTCTGGTTAGAGTCAGTTTGGGAGTAGTACACAGCATTGTTCGAGATCTTCAGTTTATTGGAAATATAGTCTGTATTGTTGTGTCTTGGTAAAAGATGACTTGAGTTGAGTGGAAGTGTTGTCTAGATTGATGTGTCTTGGTAAAAGAGGACTTGAGTTGAGTGGAAGTGTTGTCTAGATTGTTGTGTCTTGGTAAAAGAGGACTTGAGTTGAGTGGAAGTGTTGTCTAGATTGTTGTGTCTTGGTAAAAGAGGACTTGAGTTGAGTGGAAGTGTTGTCTAGATTGTTGTGTCTTGGTAAAAGAGGACTTGAGTTGAGTGGAAGTGTTGTCTAAATTGTTGTGTCTTGGTAAAAGAGGACTTGAGTTGAGTGGAAGTGTTGTCTAGATTGATGTGTCTTGGTAAAAGAGGACTTGAGTTGAGTGGAAGTGTTGTCTAGATTGATGTGTCTTGGTAAAAGAGGACTTGAGTTGAGTGGAAGTGTTGTCTATATTGTTGTGTCTTGGTTAAAGATGACTTGAGTTGAGTTGAAGTGTTGTCTAGATTGTTGTTTGTCACAAAAATATGAGTCCTTACTGTGATACAGCCCATCTGAACACAATAGACAGATTCTGGGGGATTGATTGGCTCCAGAATGTCTTACTAATTGGCAGGGTGAAAGGGACAGGCTAAATTGGCAGGTAGATGAGGCCAGTGAACTATGGCTAGACCAAATACACCAACTCCTCATACAGCAGGCTTCAGCTGGAGTTAGGCTGTTATTAGCTAAGCTAAGACACATATTGTGCCAAGCAAGAACACAGTCACACACATGCGCAAGAGTGCACACACACTCGCGCTCGCTCCCTCTCCCTCTCTCTCTCTCGCTCTCACACACACAGTCACAATATTTTCTGTGGTGTGAGTATGTTTAGGCTGTATGTTGAGTGATGTCTGGTGTCATGGTATATGTGGTGTGTTTCTGAGCATCGAGGTCTACTGCTTCCTCTGATAACACCCAGATCACCAGGGGACCTGTATCATCAGTCACAGGCTTCATTAGAAAATGTGTTGATGACGTTGTACCCACAATAATAACATTCCCGACGTATCCCTACCAAAAACCCTAGATGAACAGAGATATCCATACAATGCTGAGAGCCCATACTGCAGCATTCAATGTCAGCAGAACGAACCCAGATGACAGTACAGACATAACTTAAATTGATGTTTGACAACTCAGTCTCGCGTTGCATATGGCAAGGACTACAGACTATTACAGATTACAAAGGAAAATCCATCTGTGGAATCCATCTGTGGATATAACACATTATATACTGTACTCGCTTCGAAGCAGACAATACCAAGCCATCCAGGAAGACTCTCGCTGCTCCGGATGACAAGGTGCTTTCCCTCTCCGAGGCTGACATGAAGAAAACTCAACAGAGTGAATAATCACAAAGCCGCCGTGCATCTCAAACATCTTCAACTTGTCCCAGGCTGTAGTCCCCACCTGCTTTATGGAGACCACCATCGTCCCATTGCCCAACAAAAACAAGGTGACATGCCCAAATAACTAGCTCTCTGTCACGCTATTCATGAAGTGCTTGGAGAGGCTGGTCATTGCCTACATCAAGGCCAGCATGCCAGGCACACTGTACTCACTCCAATCTGCCTACTGCTCCACAGATCCTCGCAAGATGCCAACCTCTCAGCAAAACAAAGGAGAAGCAGAGAAGAGAACATGCCTGATCCACATCAGTGGGACTGTAGTAGAGATAGTGATGAGTTTTCGTCCACATCACTGAGAACTTGTCATGGACCAACACGACCACCACTCTTGTCAAGAAGGCTCAACAGCGTCTCTACTTCATAAGTCGGCTGAAAATTCGGTATGCCACCCTGGATCCTCTCCAAATACTAGCGCTGCACCATCGAGAGCATTTTGACCAGTTGCATCATGCCTGGTACGGGAATTTCTCCATCCACAACCGCCAGGCCATCCAGCAGGTCGTGAAGACAGCCCCGTACGTAACTGGGACCGTGCTCCCACCCATCCAGGACATCAACTCAAAACGGGGCCTGAGGAAGGCATGCAGCATCATCAAGGACCCCACAC